>NW_021137946.1:0-710 GCF_004193835.3 Ostrinia furnacalis | reverse complement strand
CGAAGGTAATACGATAGAGAATAATACAAAGTAATAAAAACCACCGGTTATAGGGGCATTTTTTGGAGAAATTTATCAAATAACCAAAAAAACACGAATTTTTAAGCAGATTTTTTTCAAAAAGTATCATTTTTTATTATTTTTTGGCCTTTTTTGTGTATTTTATGTATTTTTTCAGTATCGCCTGTTATTTAGCATTATTACTGTTTTTATTTTATCAGGATATACCCCTTAGTTTAAAAGTTATTACGTTTTCTTTACAATAGGTAATTGGAAGTAAAAAAATTCGATAAAAAATTAAAAAAAAATCTCAAAAATTTTTTGACCTCTTTTTTGTCGATAAAAATAGGTCTAGTTTCATCCATTTTCATATGTACACTTTAACGTGACTCACACTGTATATCTAGCTACTGGACGATATGAGTTTCAGATCCTAAGCTCAAATGGAAGTGGGTATAGTGTGCTTATTAAGTGAAGTAGTCGCAAAGTTGTACCTTGACCACCCAACTAGCGATGTACCTTGGTCACTGATTTTCATACGTTTTAATGAGAATTTTATTGTAATAAAAAAAACATATCATACTGTTACAGATACAATGCCCCGAATACCTCAAAATAGCAATTTAAAGTCTTTTTTTGATATGTATTTTTTTAATTTCTAATGTTTTTTAAATTTACGTTTAATGTATCTTCATAAGACTTTTTTAAGA
>NW_021137945.1:0-3184 GCF_004193835.3 Ostrinia furnacalis | reverse complement strand
TTATCACAAAGTACAAAAAATTTTACTCCAAATCTACTTCTTTTTGAAGGAATATACTGCTTGAACATAAGGCGGCCCTTGAATAGTATCAAGCTTTCATCTATACATAACTTTTCATAAGGAACAAATGAGTCTTTAAAGTTTTTACTTACATGATCGAGAAGAGGTCTTATTTTTGTCAATTTGTCTTTAGAGTTTTCTTCTTCGTAATCGTTAAAATGAAGAAATGTTAAAATCTGTCTATACCTATCTCTGGACATAACCTGATTAAACACAGGCTGAAATAATAATGTATGGGTTGACCAATATTCATTTATTTCTAATGCCTTTTTTCTAGTCATTAACATCGTTAAACCAAAAAATACATACATTTCAGGTACAGTTGTATCTTTCCATTTTGCTCGGTGATCAGTTGCGGAAGGTGAGAGTGACGGTGATTCAGAAAGTATTTTTGAGGCATATTTGTTGGTGGCCAAACATATTTTTTGTACAATGTCTTCACTAAAAAAATGTTCATACACCTCACCCTGCAGCGATCTACAGGTCAGATTCGTTTTCAGACCGCAGTTTGAACTATCAAAACTGTGTATAGTAGGAGTATACTCTTGAGAAGTCCAATCCATTGGAGTATTCTTCTGTAGTCTCGCTTGATGTGGTGGAGGAACAACTGGTATGTTCTGAATTTCAGTCTCCAGGAAGTTTTCATCTTCATCGTCATTGGTGAGAAGAAGTGGTTCGTCCAACTCGTATTCGTCATCAGAATTAGGGAGCGCAATTAAAATGTTTGCGATATCTTCATCACGCACAACTTGGTGTTGATCATGAGATGTACTGGGCCCGGCTTCAGACATAATAACGCGAAAATAGTTTTGCAAGAGTTTAATTTTCAATAGCAACCAGTGACGTTGATCGTGTTCAAAACGCAACTAATGAAATTGTATCTTAGCAAGCAAAATATTGTTAACACTATAAGTGTACATGTCAATAAATCAATAGGAACTCGAACTTATAGTGGTCATGCGTACCCTACTATATTATCAATAATTAAATGATTACTAGAATTTTTAAATTCTAATAATATTTTAATTCTAGTAATATTTAATGTAACTTTTTAAAATTACATTTAAATAAAATTTATTTTTAAACCCAGTGCTGAAAACGTGTGTGACGTCACATTGTTAATTTTTAATTATTTTTTTTAATTAAATAAAAAAGTTTTTATTCATTTCTTCACAAATAAGTGCCAATAGTTATAAACATCTTAATAATATTTAAAGAATTCTCACTATGTGAAGAAATAAATAAAGATTCATTTAGATATTATTAACTTTGTAGATACTTATTTTTAGTTTTTGTCACATAACAAAAAAATGAACATTTAGACCCCTGCGCGCATTGGAGTGTTATATTTTAAAATACCCTACCAGAGAAAATATTAACGGAAAAAATATCGATATACCCGCACTCATATTTATGTTAAAATAGGTAGGTATGAATGAAGACATTGTAATAGAACAAGTTTTTTTTAATCCTAATTAGGTATATTTGAAATGTTATTTTTACTTACCTACATACGTACCTCATTACAAATAAGTAGATTAATTATTTTTTCACTAGACAGCAACCCTAACAGCGTAAGAAGAGTTCAGAGGCACGCGATAGAAAGAGACAAAACTTGTAGGTGAATAAAATTGTAGGTACGTAGTGCTGTGCGAGCTGAATTCCACTGTATCGCGTCGCAGCAAGACTCGCATTTATTTCAATCGTCGTGCGGAGTAATCCTTCTGTACCTGTACTATTACTTATTCTGTGCTTTTACGAAGACAACATAATGAACTGAGTAACATATTGTCTGTCTTATCCACTGATCCCATGTTTTTATTATAATCTATAATTGCTTCAGGCTTGAATATAGCATTCTTAGTTTTATGGTCTATTTTCCCACTATTTAGCATCTGGTTTTTATGAAAAGTTGTCAAAAAGTGAACATCTCTTCTGTCATGCCACTTAAAAGCCATCATATTTGTTGTATATTTGGCTTGCACTTCATTTTTTTTTACTTTGTCAAAACTTGGAAATCCCACACGATTTTTTCTTGAAGTACCGCAAGCATTAGTTTTGAATTGGTGAAGTACTCTAAATAAAGCTGGGCTGGTGTACCAGTTATCAATGTACAATGTGTGGCCCTTATTGAAATAATCCCGTAGAAGTGTTGTGATTACAGCTCCAGATTGACCTAAATTATATTCGTCTTGTAATTCTGTCGTCTCTCCAACATAAAAAAATTAAATAAAAAAATATTTTTCAAAAACAAGCTTTTAATGCTCTAAAAAGAATTAAATAAAACAAACCCATCAACTTATTACTTTACTCAATTTATATGATTAAAAGCTTGTCGCGAGATTTACTAGATGTATGTATTTAACTATTTGATTTTTTTCTAAGATCAAAGTTATAGCAAGATCAAGTTACGTATTTAATGTATGTATATGTTACGGCTAAAGATAGGTGTGAACATAAACTTAAGATTAGCCGGCTAAACTTAAGTTTAGCTTCAAGAAGCAGCTAAAGTTCGATAACATGTTAGTTTGCGTCATGATATTCCATCTTTAGCCGGCTAATGTGCACATTAGCCAAAACGATACGGCTAAAAATGTATTCGATGGGCGCGCCAGGCCGGCGGAGGGCTTGAGGGGGCGGTGGGGAGACAACGAATAGCTCCATATTATTTAACAATTGTGACTAGATATTGTTTTAAGTAATAACACAGTAATAAACATTAAACACTGAAGAAGTTTCATTTTGTAATTTTAAATACCTACCTACAGAAGATTCTGTAATGACCTTATTATTTTATTTTAATGATTAGGTTAGATATTGTTTTAAGTAATTAATATTTTGTTATTGTAATAAGTGTAATTTTGAATACCTACATAGGTACATAAAAGTATGTGTAATGAAAGTGATTATTTTTTAATAAAGTTTTCGTGTCAAAATAGTAAACATTATTACACTGTTTCCTTTTCCATTTCCTTCTACATTTTTAGCCAAGGGCCTGCGGTTACACTTAAGTTTAGCCGGCTAAAGATAGAAGAAACTAACATTAACACCTCGTCTAAGATAAACTTAAGTTTAGCCGGCTAATCTTAAGTTTATGTTCACATCTATCTTTAGACGTAACATA